>NC_136853.1:40668895-40708895 GCF_951799975.1 Gobius niger | reverse complement strand
AAGAAAGAAAGGCAGAAAGGCAGAAAGAAAGAAAGAAAGAAAGAAAGAAAGAAAGAAAGAAAGAAAGAAAGAAAGAAAGAAAGAAAGAAAGAAAGAAAGAAAGAAAGAAAGAAAGAAAGAAAGAAAGAAAGAACACTTGGACTTAAAAAACAGGTCCTGGGTCATTAAATTTTCGCCCCTGTGCTTTAACTGTTGCCCCGGCCATAAAGTTCATGTAAAGAAAACACTCCTCCCCTCTTGATGCCTGTAAAACACACCACATTCACTTCAGTCTCAACGGCAGCCAGTGATTCATCAACCTCTGCGTGTGAAACTGTAATAATCTGTAATAATCTATCAACTCCCACGACCCCTGATGCCATTCTGTTTGCTCTGCCCCATAAACAGTGAGTGTTTTTTTTTTTTTTCGTCATATAGATAACATTCACGTATGCAACGATATTCTCCTCTGAGATACTGGGATTCTGAAACGAGCTTTACATTTGATTAAAACAAGCTGTAAAAACACTTGCATGGTGTAATGCAGTTTTTTCAAGAGCAATGGGAGAAGTTCAAATATCGCAATTATGGATTTAGGCTGTAATAAAAACAAACCTAGGATCCTGACGACACAAGTAAGTTATTATAAAGTCTCCAAAAGCTTTTCTTTCACACAGGACCTTATTCTACGAAGCTGGAGAGAATTATCCAGTCAGTGTAGTCACGAGTCAGTGTCACAATAACTGTCTCTTATCTCAATATGCGACCTCACAGTTAGAAGGTCCTAGGTTGGTTTCAGGGCCATGTTCTCCCTGTGCCTCCTCCACTGCTGATTTTGACAAGAGTTCACATAGGAAAAGCCAGTTTATTACAGTACTGCATAGACCTAACACTCACATAGAAATGCAATCATTCCTTGTATTAAGCGATAAACTCCACAACATGAGGCTCGTTTCTCTCCTTGAATTGAAGTTATTGTTGGTCTGAGTTTGCATTTGAGTAATTTCAATCCCAAAAGACCAAACCGTGATCAATTGTTAAAATATTGTTTCAGAATTCTCTAACATTTCCATCGGCCTGGATTAGTAAACTCCAGTAATCCATCAATGTGTCTCAGTGCTGGTGCTGTTCTGTTACAGCGCAGTTAAAGGAACAGGCCACCGTTTTTACACCCCGAGATATGTTCTTACCTGAGCTTAGACGAGCTCATTTGTACCTTCAGTCATGTAAACGGTGTTAGTACTTAGCCTCTCCTCTATATCTCCAAACGAGGTGAAGATAGAAGATACCAACATCTTCCATGTTTTCCCTATTTAAAGCAGTTCTAAGTAACTTGTTTGCCTTAATGAATCCTTTTCGTAGTCCCTCTTGGGGTAATACAAGTTTTGTCTCCCCCGATGTCTCTGTCCAGAAAACCAACTGCCACCGGGTCGGAGTCACCAATAAGATAAGATAAGATAAACCTTTATTGATCTCACAAAGGAGAAATTCACTTGTTACAGTCGGCGTTCAAGAAGATCACTCAGAGTTAATAAAGTGAGAGAGATTATTGCACATGTTACTTTACAGTCTTATTGTACAGTCTGACAGCAGTGGGGATGAAGGCTTTGTGGTAGCGCTCCGTCCTGCACTGAGGGTGTCTCAGTCTGCCACTGAGAGAGCTGCTCAGCTCTTCTACAGTCCCGTGCAGTGGGTGGGAGGTGTTGTCCATGATGGAGGTGAGCAATACACACTAATGGAATCACGAAGAAGAAGCTGGAACAGGCTAACGGGCTAGATAGATACAGACGGCATCTCGTCATAGAAGGGGGCGTGGCTTCGCCGAGGGGGAAAATAGAATCTTTAGAGAAACACAATTTTTCACTCTTTTTAGCCATTTTCTGGTGGAATATCAACTTATTTATCACACATAAATAAAGTCAAGTGTAAATCGGGCCCATATGGATATTTTGTCGCAACAGATTGTTCAGTAGAAGTGAAAAAACGGCAGTTGTAGCTAGCGCTAGCTAACCGTTAGCATTAGCCCGATGCTAACATGTAGCATCAAGTTAGCATTTTCCGTTATTCATGTATTTATGGCCTTTTGAACCACTTTGCTCCTCCCCATGTCTTTGTATCATTATTTAGTAGAAACTATATTCATATTTCAGCATTTGTTACAGTAGTTTTTGAATAATTAGAGAAAATTTAAATTTTTTCAAAATTGTTTTCCCCCTTAACTGTTTTCAAAAATGACCATATATGGGCGATTCCAGAGATGCCGTCTGTATCTATGTACAATATCCCTCTCTCCCTTTGACTTTTCTGTCAGCGTAGTATTTACTCTCACCGACAATTAATGAGTAAAAAAAAGGCAACATGCTACGACACCTGCAGTGGCACTTATTGCCTCTAGGGGCATGAGTTACTTAGTACTGCTTTAAATGATTACGTGAAGTGTTACACCATCCAAGTATAGCTACACAAAATTAAACCATGTGGATTTTCTAAGCGGATAAAAAGGGGAACTATATAAGGTGTAATAATGTACTTCAGCGTCTGTACAGTAAAGTGAAGATATTACTGCACAGATGTCGAAATACTCCTGGTATTATTACGCCTTACAATATAGTTCCCCTTTTTATCCGTTTAGAAAATCCACATTGTTTAATTTTGTGCAATTATACTTGGATCCTGTAGCACTTCACGTAACCATATTTAAATAGGGAAAACATGGAAGAGCTCGGTCGCTTCTATCTTCACCTCGTTTGGAGCAATAGAGGAGAGGATAAATGCTAACGGCGTTTACTTGACTGAGGGCACGCGTAAAGACCAGACAGGTACAAATGAACTCGTCCAAGCTCAGGTATGAACATAGCTCAGTATGTAAAAACGGTGGCCTGTTCCTTCAACAAGAGTAGGTTATGCTCACTTTGAAGAGTAGAGACTTAAGTAACTCTGACCTCTCATTTAAGGTGTGTTCAGGTGATTTCTGTGCATTGTCAATGTGGCATTAGCAACCAGAGGAAGCGTGGAGTCCACTCATTTGGGGAAAGGACACAGAAGATCGTCTGTCTGGATTGACATTCAGTGTTCTATACATAGGACCCAAAATATGGAATATCCTGCCAACTTTCCCCAACTCAGTTTAGAAAATCTTTGCTTCTGAGTGATTGCTATTTTCCTCTTGGGATCCATTTCTAAACCCAGTATTGAAGGACGTTGGATTGTGTTTTCTGACATTTTAATTTACTTAATTTTTTTTTGACAATTGCATGCCTCGCATTTGCTTTCAATTTTAACTTATGGAGGTTGCCACTCATTAAGCCCCTTGAGGGTTTTCGGTAACCTTCCATCACATTTGCGAAACCAGATGTAGTCATGCTATTGTTTTCATTATGTGAAAATAAATCAAAATCAATCCAAAAAAAATTGCCTGCGACATCACACAGACACATGGAGGAAGAGCACAGATTCCGATCAGAGGAATCATTAGCTTCAATAAACGAAAGACATGGACACAATAGAGAACGCACTAGATTACAAACAGGATTTCATTATGACATGATCTCTGGGCAGACAAGTTCTGCACACTCCAAACCACACTTAGCAAGTATGTGCTTGAGTAGAAACCGAGGCAGTCAGGAGCAGGAGGCTTCGCACAGGGCCGGGGAGGGGGACTGGCACGGAAGCTGCCGAGGAAAGTAGTAAAACAATCTTCTCAGGATCACAGCGGCTCCTCCTTGAAGCAACACAAGCCACACATGCGACAAACACGATCGCAAACGTTTCAAGCGACAAGTCGAAAAGTGAGTCACGATATGACGCATTAGGTCTGCGTCTGTTTGAGCTGGACAATGGGAAACCCCGTCCAGTTTTCTTCATAGACTGTAAAAAAAAATGGACGTCTTATGCTCACTCCTCCCCGTTTACCGTAATGACTACGGTCGTGGGGGAAGTCATGGTGGATTTACAGACTCCCCCTCCCCAGCTCTGACGCAGCATGTTCCTAAAAAGGACATACGGGCGGGATTTTCACCGTAGACTCGGCCCTTGCGTGACGTGTAGCTCGCGCTGCTCCAATGCTAACAGTCCGAGCCTCAAGTACGAGATTTAAAAAATTCTTTTTACGAAAACCAGTCAGGTTTCATATATTGTGATTAACCCAGCGTTATCTCAGGAGGAATATCTAGCCCAGTCTAGTTTTGAAAAAATTGAAACCAGGCATTAAAGTTGTTTTTAAGGTGTCCAAACTCCAATGCTTTTCAATGGGGGCCTAGTGGCGATATGGAGGTACTACAGCAATGGCGGTGTCGTGGTCATAAAGCAGAGCAGCCAGCGCCCATTGGTTTTCTTACACTTTACTGTCACAAAGTGGAACCTACTTGTTCTTCGCTCGACCTGCGTTTCTCTTGAGGCGTCCGAAACCATCAAGTTGTATGCATTTGATTTTATCCTGCTATTTTGAGTATCAGGATAAAACAACGAACATTCAGGAATCAAACTGTAAGTCCAAATAGTTTGTTGTCCCGCAAACTTGCCATTATAGCTTTTATTTTTAACTAAGAAAATTGATTAGGCTGTTGTATAAACCCTATCACACAGAGAACATCTTTTTCTATGACTCCACTGAATTGTCACTTTGATTTCACCCCATCTGTGATACTGTGGCTGCAGGAGGTACTGCGGTCCACTGCACAAAGGCCTCCTTCTCCGTGTTTGGATCATGTTTGGGGGAAAACGAATGGCCGATCAAGAGGCAGACATCCGCTCATCAAACACAGTCACAGCTTTGGAGCATGACCTGAACAAAAGTGTTATCGGCACAGCCTGACTTCATTTTTTTTCCTTCTGGCACCTTTCACGATGAAATTTGCCTTGTCTTTGTGATATTGACAGAAAGCAAAACAAAAACATCAAAAACACACATAACAATCACCTTCGAACACCTCATTGTATGGAATGATGCAGGATTTGAGAGTTTTTTTCTGGATTTGATTGACAAAGCATGTGTGATTGGATTAAAAATATTGTTTTGAACCAGGACCCGCCGCTCCTGCTCGGGGCTTGCAGTCATAGGGGTTTGGATGGAATATTTTGCTTTGTCGAAATATATCGAAATATTTCGACAAAGCAACAGCAAAAGACCTCGAATACCACAATATGAGAAAGCCTTGTGTCGAGTCATGGGACCGTTAGGACTTATTTGTTCAGCCAGCTCCCAAAAGAGTCATCCATTTCACCTGTCTGCTTCGATCTCGCCTGTCACAGTGGGTGGTCAATGCGGCGATTAGCTCCACGCGTTAGCCACGCATGTTAGCGCCTTCACGGGGGTGTTAAAAAAAATGACCTTCGTGGAACATCACCTGCTTGTGGCTCAAACCGCTCCTCATTTCCTGCGCTTCCTGCCGAGGCGTGTGCGCACAGACCTGCCATTGTCGGCCAATTAACCTTGTGCATGTGGGGCGGCCTCTGTCAACCGCTGCCAAAGTCAATACTGCAGGCAAAGGCACGGCCATCCCAAGAGAGCAGCTGTATTTTCTCCGAGTTTGATCAGGATTTTGGCACCACTTTCCTTTTTTTTCCACCCCTGCTTCTTTGTAAGTGCTTCCGGTGGCATGAACTCTGCTCGCCTCGCTGAACAAGTGATTTACGTGATGCAGCCTCTTCACATGCAGTAGTGTTTGGTTTGGGGCTAATGTTGGAGGTGAGTGACAGGAGGGTGTTAGCCAAGCTCACCTCCATCATGGACAACACCTCCCACCCACTGCATGGGACTGTAGAAGAGCTGAGCAGCTCTCTCAGTGGCAGACTGAGACACCCTCAGTGCAGGACGGAGCGCTACCGCAAAGCCTTCATCCCCACTGCTGTCAGACTGTGCAATAAGACTGTAAAGTAAAATGTTCAATAATCTCTGTATCAGCTGCACTTTATTAACTCTGAGTGATCTTCTTGAACGCCGACTGTAACAAGTGAATTTCTCCTTTGTGAGATCAATAAAGGATTATCTTATCTTATCTTACCTTGTCGGGTTGTGTTTTTTTTCATGTTCCAAATTATTATAATAAAGTAGGGGATGTAATGTTTGAACTTTTGTACTTGTTTACACCATTCAAAACTCAAAAGAGAAGCCCAAGTGTTGCCAGATCGTATGGCTAAAACCAGGGACTCTCTCTCACCTGCACAATCCCTGCCACAAACCAGGCAGCAATTAGTTCAGGAAAGCGCAATGACTCAACTCTGGAGGTCCTCAGCTTTCAAATGAGAAATGTCATCTCACCCAGGACCTCAAATGGGAATCAACCGTCAGCTCCCTCATCAAGAAAGCCCAGCAGAGGATGTTCTTCCTGGTGCAGTCCTGCATGGCCATCATCGAGTCCATCCTCACCTCCTCCATCACCGTGTGGTTCCCCGGCGCTACAGACCGGGACAAGCATCGACTGCAGCGCATTGTGATTGGCTGCGAGCTCCCATCTCTCCAAGTCCTGTTCCCCTCCAGGACCCGGAGGCGTGTGGGTCGGATCACAGCTGACCCTTCTCACCCTGGACACGGACTATTCACCCCGCCCCCCTCAGGCAGGAGGCTACGGTCTATCAAGATCACGGTCTACCCATAGATCCTTCCACTTGAACAGTATTCTCCCCACCGCCGTCAGACTCATGAACGATAAAGAGACCTTGCACTATGTGGTCTGTCCACACTTAGATCCGCTGCTATCACTTATCACTTTATCACTTTAAACACCCACACAATATGTAAATCCAATCCCGTTGTTGTTCTATGTCAATTCTAGTCGTCTTGCCATATTTTACTTCTTATTTTTTAATCTTATTTATTTTAATATTCTTTATGCATGCCCCTAAAGCCTTATAGTTTCAAGTTTTATAGCTTATTTGTAATGTTGTGCGTCTTCACGGAGAAAAAATCCTATTAAGATAAACCTTTATTGATCTCACAAAGGAGAAATTCACTTGTTACAGTCGGCGTTCAAGAAGATCACTCAGAGTTAATAATTAATAGTAATTGTGAAACTGTTTCCAAAAATTGGCAATAAAAACAACTGATTCTGATTCTGATATGCTGCGGAGACAAGTAAAGTTGTAGTTGTAGTTCCTGCACAAGAGCCAATCCTACAAACGTTGCCTTTGAGCGAACTTGGACCGATCATGCAACTTGCAAAAACAAATTTCGGCTTGTTTTTATGCAAAACAATTCCTCACTTATGAAATATGTAGTTAATCTTGAGGCGAGCACGCACAATCATAGGAATTTGGAACATGCAGTAAACATCCATAACTTTGGTTCCATAATTGATAAATAAACAAATCTCACGGCGGCCGCTAATGCCAAGGCAGCTAGTGCTAACGTCCACTTTTACGCTAACTGAGGAAGTTCTGCGCTTGCTAAAGAACAAATTATTGTCAGGAAAGAATAACCTTTGTGGTGCTTCCATGTTGCCTTTAGAGTCAGAACTCAAGCCCAACAGCTGTAATCGGGAGCTAAAGTACGTCCTTTTGTGTAAGCATATGAAGTAGCCATGTGCTCTGGGCGACCCGGGCTTTCAAAGTTATACAGTTGAAGAGGGAAGACGTCAACAGGACAATATCATGTCTGCCGTGAGAGTAATTAACAATGTATTTGTTGCTGTTGCCATGGAGGGTTGAAACACAGGCAAATACTTGCTTTTGGCCCATCTCCTGGTCTCCCTCCGGTGTTGCTTGACTCAACATTGACCTAGGATGTACTGTGGAAGCGAGGAACTATTTGATAAACACAGAGACATTTTGAAACATGTTTCTAAAATGGGTTTCTTTGTTCTTTACAGTTTTTACCCTTTCCAAAAGTGATACTGAGACTTCTGTGGCATTTTCATACAGTGGGTTGCATAAGCATGGGCCGCCCTTTAACTTTTTGACATTTTGCCACACTATGGACCATACACATAAATATATTTAATTGAAATTTTATGTGAAAGACACACACTAAGTGACACACAATCGTGAGGTGAAATTACAATTATACATGACTTTTACTTATAATTAAAAAACTAAATGTGTGATGTGTAAAAGTACAGGCCCCAACCAACCAACTGCCTTTAGAAGTTGCCTAATGATTTCTGAATGATCACATGTTGATCCAATGACTAAATAGAGTCTACCTGTGTGTGATCTAATGTCAGTTCAAATACAGCTGCTCTGTGATAGAGGTCTGTTAAGAGAGTCTTGGGGAGCAGACAGCATCGTGAAGAGAACACACCAGACAGGTCCAGGATAAAGTCATTGAGAAATATAAAGCTGTTATGTTATAAATGATTTCCAAAGCTTTGAACATCTCTCAAAGTACAGTTAAATACACCATCCAGGAATGGAAAGAGTCTGGCATCAGTGCAAACCTACCAAGACCCGTCCGTCCTCCTAAACTTACTGACCGAACAAGGACAGCACTGACCAGAGCTGTTATCAAGAAGCCTATGATGACCCTGGATGAACTGCAGAGAGACACAGCTCAGGTGGGGGAAACTGTCCACAGAACAACTATTAGTCGTACACTGCATAAATAAGGCCTTTATGACAGAGTGGCATTTTTAAAAGAAAACCATAAGAAGTCCAGTTTACTGTTTGCCTGATGTCACCATGTTCCCTCCGTGTGGCTTCTGGCAAAAGAAAACGGTACTTTTTATATCATGAATGATATACTGTATATCATGTATAAATTTAATTTCACTTCACAATTGTGTGTCACTTAGTGTGTATCATTCACATAACATTTCAATTAAATATATTTATGCGTATGGTCCATAGTGTGGCAAAATGTCCAAAAGTTAAAGGGCGGCCCATACTTATGCAACCCACTGTATTTCTTAACTGTAGGGCTCCAAAGAACAATAAAGAAAACATTTGCACAATTCTACTTTTGCAACAAGCATGGGCAAATGGGGAGTTTCATACTGCTTTAAATTTAAAGGTGTTTAAGCAGACTGTGCTTACCATACACCAGTGTCTGTGTACACACGGTGCGCTAAATTAGTTGAGAGCATTTACACGCAGATAATACATGGATCACACAGCAGAAAGCTATAGTCTCTTCCACCGCGACCCCAGATTTGTTAAAGGATGTTCTGGTGATGTTCGAGTGCAGTAATCCTTCCCCAAAGCACTGTTGCGGAGGGCGTGGCATATTTTAAAGCTTTTGAGGAATGTCTCGATGTACGCAGAGTGTAGATTTATTGCACGTCATGGTTATTTCCTGCGCAACACTCGAACACATAAGCACTATATATGGGCAAGGGTCCTGCCACAGCGAAAACGCGGCATTAGTGGATTCGTTTGAGCTGTTTTCTGAGAATGTCTCGAGTCAAGTTTGAGTTCGACCTGCCCCTGTGAAGAACCCTTAATCCTCTGAGCTTCTGGCATGAGAGAAATGAGATTCATGTTTCCCATCGGAGGGGAAATCCTTCATGTTAAAGAAAACAAGAGAGCATTTCAAGAGAGAGTGTAACGGTTGAGCGAACTAATAGGCCTAACGCAACATGAAGTGCTTTGAGTATCTTAAAGCTATCTTGTCTGTAGGAGTAGTCGGCAAGTTTTAATTCATACTCGTCGGGAGCTTTTCGGGCCACAGCTGCCTGACACTGACCAGGCACTTGAGTTGAAACACACAAGCACAAGCTAAGACCTACATGAGACACTCAAACCGTCGAGGGACCACTCACCCATTCACACACACTCTCAGCCAATATACACAGACACTAGAGGAAAGGTGGGTGAAGTGTCTCGCCCAAGAACACAGAACTGAAATATCTATATATGAGAGAAATAATTGTGGATGGAGAAAATAGGTCATATGTTGTATAACCTATGTCAGGGGGAGGCAACGTCAGGCCCAGGGGCCAAATCCGGACCCCAGGACAGAACCTCTGGCCCTTGAGATGATTTTGAGAAACATTATTACACAAATTAGAGAGTACTTTGAACATTATTAGAGTTAAACGGGAGAAATAAATGTAGAAATACTGTCAATACACCCAATTAGGTCAACACTGGCATTTGAAAGAAGTGCACTGGAAAAAGAAAAATCGTTTCAAGGAAGAAATGACATAAATCTACTTGATTTAGGAGATTAAAGTAGATTTGGCCTGGTCTTAGACGAGATAAAACCTCTAGTAGAAGAAGAAGAAGATCTTTATTTAGCGCCTTTCACAGACATATAGTCACAAAGCGCTTCACACACATCACACACAACATTCATCCTGGCCTATTGTAGGGGAAACCGGAGTACCCGGAGGAAACCTACACAGACACGGGGAGAACATGCAAACTCCACACAGAAAGGCCCCGTCCAGGTGGGAATCGAACCCTGGACCTTCTAGCTGTGAAGCGAGAGCACTAACCGCTGCGCTACCGTGCCGCCCACTACTGAAAACAGTAGTAGTTATTCTCTTAATTCAGATAATTTTGTGTCATTTCATGTGAAGAAGAATTATTTGTCTGATTTCAAGCTATCTTCAAGCTATCTATTTTGAACTTGGATTAGTTCATTTATCAAATTCAAAATGGTCATGAGATGGTCATTTTTCCAGTGTTGTGCTTTACTTTGGGCTAATAATCAGCGGCTTCGGCCCTCGGTCTATTTACAACAAAGAAAATCGGCCCTTCGCCAAGGAAACTCGCCTACCCCTGACCCCAGCTGCTGTTCATTAAACCGCCAGCACATTCAGCCCTTCTGCATATCGACATTTATGTATTTATTGACAGTAACAACCCCCAGAGATGAACCAACCTTCATTCAATGTAATTATCCACATTGTTTGGAAACAAATTAGACTTAATGAATTTCTAGATATTGAGACTTAACATGGAACCCATTGGCAAAAAAAATAATAAAAATGTTTGCACTGAGAACTCAGTTGCAGCACAGACTAGTTACTTTACCCAAATGCATTCTTCAGTCTTGGATAACAATCCCTGACAGTAAAAACATTACACGAGGAGTTAATAGGAAGGAAAAACTTTATTCCTGAAGTTGGTTTTGACACAACACAGTGGTCCTCGAAGCAGGTTATTGCTGTGACTGACATTTATCATGACTCATATAATCTCAAACATCTGCTGTTGTCACGCCACTGTGGGCCTGGTTCACATCACTGTCGAGGACAATCCCATTCACGTACACTTCCATGTCGTCTACATGCTGTTCCCTCTCATATGCCAATTAGGCAAAACATAACGACCACTTCATTGATACGCATTGGCATCATGGTTCTGCTGTACTTTAGATAGACAACATAGCATAGCTCTCAGTCTTAAACAGGAGTGTAGTTAAAAATATAAATGTTTGGAATACATGGCTGGATCCTCAAATCAGACAGAACAATTTAGACCAATTAATGAGATGACAGCAGATTTTAAAACGAGGTGGAGCCAATGACAACTTCAATTCATCCTCAGGAGTTAGAGGTGTCGGTGAGATAAACGAGTAACTCTCTTTTTTTGGTACCATTTCCATTACCTACAGAATCATTCTTACAGCGACAGCCCAGACTTTGAACAAGCACAATTTAATGCTAAAGACATTTCAATTTCTACATTTATTTTTTAACAGTTCAAAACTAAATGATTACCCTCTGAGTAAACGATCCAGCCTGCCAGCAGGATGAATATTTCATCTGTGCTGTTTACCTGTCAGTGGTCGTAATGTTCTGGCGGATTGGTGTATGTGTTTGCTATCACATCATTGACCTTTTAGCTTAGCTGTTTCACGACTAGCTGAGCTGTTTCGGTGTTAGCTGAGCTGTTTCAAGATTAGCTTAGCTGTTTCGCCATTAGCTGAGCTGTTTCAGGATTAGCGGAGCTGTTTTGCACTTAGATGAGCTGTTTCAGGTTAAATTTGAGAAGCAATGGCCTCCCACTGTGAACTGTCCATGTCTAAATTTGCCGCCTTTATTTTATGACTGCTTTAGAGACGGCACTGCTCCATTCATTGACGTGTCAGAACAGTCAAATAGAACCTAAAGCTATCATGGAGAAAGTCACCAACATTCCCCAAGGGCCTTAAATTTTTTTTAACCATGGCTTTGGAGTGAAAAGGGAAAAGGAGAGACCCTGTTTCATTGATGAAATCAGCTTTGTCTGTGAAGCCCTGTTAAAGGGCAATTTCATGATTTTTGACATAGGGCCTCATTTCCTAGTTATCCAGAGTGTTGTTGATATATATATATATATATATATATATATATATATATATATATATATATATATATATATATATATATATATATATATATATATAATATATTTTTTTAAATTCATGCAGTCCTTATATTTGAAGAGTTTGGTGGTGCTAGGCTAGTGCTAGGCTAGTGCACGTCTATGGTAACTAGTAGCCGGCATTAAAAACCTCTTCAAAATCATCGGGTAGTCCTCCAAACGTTGCCATATCTGATTTGTAGAAAGCTCCTTTGTCAATTCCACGTGTAGTAATGCGGCCGCTGGTAAACAAACAACTGTAGATCCGGTAAGCTAGCAGATCACTCCGCCACTGTGCAACTTACAACCAGGAAGCTGATGCTGCTCAAATATAAGTTCTTTTACAAAATGGTTATATTTTGAAAAATATTCAGTCAACACAGACATTTATATCGGTTGTCTGGTGTTATAAGTGATAAGTGAAGACTGTGTTTAATGCAGCAAGCTAATAGTTACCATAGACATGCGCTAGCCTAGCACTAGCCTAGCACCACTAAACTCTTCAAATATAAGGACTGGATGAATAAAAAAAACTCAACAACACTCTGGATAACTAGGAAATGAAGCCCTGTGTCAAAAATCCTGAAATATCCCTTTAAGGCGACTATTATTGTGATACTGAACTATTGCAAAACTTAATTGAGCCCATTGTATCACATAATGGTGAGGGTCACCCCGTAATAGTTCCGCATTCATTGTTTGACTCGTTGAATTAGTTCAAATCTTCTTGGTCCAATAGCTTTTACATGTTCATAACAATAATTTCCCAAATATCTGCCCTGAGTTGACCCTGCATGGAAACTACACAGTGGAGGCCAAGTGCTGGTGTTCCCTGTGTGCTCTCCGTATTTGTCCGGCACACCATCGATTTATCAGGCTTATGATGGCTCAGTGGCGTTTCCCATGTAATACAGCACCACTGCTCTGACCTTGTGACCGAACATACAACAGCTTTGCAAAATATACACAATTTTGTTCTGATTTTTGAAGGAATCCTCACCCAGATATTTTGAGAGACTATATCTTCAATAGCCGGCATTGCAAGATGTTGTTTTAGGATTGTTATGTAAGAAAACTGTTAAACATTAGTGGATCGACTGTAAATCATAAGTCATCTGGATGCGGTTTACAGACGTGAAGATGTTTTTGTTTTTCATCCATGTGTCGGATCAGAGCTAAGCTAGTGAGAGCACAGTCAGTACTCGAGGGAGGGTTTTTCCTCTCCTAATACCATTGGTCAGCGCGTGAAGGATGAAAGTCTTAATGTGTGAAGTTTAAGAGTTTCCTTTTATAGTTTTGATTCAGAACTGACTGCGTGTTATGGGCTTATTTTCACATTAACGTTCATAGCCTCATTGTTGATGTAAAATCCTAAATAACAAATAACTTGGACAAATTGGTCACAACATATCAGCAAATTACTTAGAAAACTTAATTTCTGCTTGTAGATATCACATGGACCGTCCACAAAGGCTTACACAAAATGTTGACTCTGGATTAATGAACATCTGTCATCGATAAAACATTGAGGGCTGTTACGTTCAGAATCTCAGCTGGGAAGTCCCGCAGTGAATGAGAAAAAAAAGCTTGACATTGATTAAGGCTCCACCATGACATATCAGCAGACAATGTGACAACCAGGCATGACATTGGAGTTTAGACAAGAGTGCTACGCCTATTTCCTCCCCCCCAGCCATTCCTTTACATTGGACCCTTGGTAATATTTTGCATTTTTTTTGGCCCTGCTTCTTTTTGAAAATGAGATCAGTGCATCTGCAGCCACTGATCAAGGCACAAGTCACTGTGAAGCACCACTATTGCCCGGATTTCCGCTGAGTATAGCTTGTTTTATAGACATTTCTTTTCATCAATAAATAACACAAATATATTCATACATCATATATAGATAGATAAACATGTATACTCTACATGCATTTTTTTTTAATATAATTTAATTAACTTATATGTACACCCCCTCCCCCCAAAATCCTCACAAAACAAGTCCTGGAGCTAGTCCCAGCATGAGGCAGTGAAACGTCACCTTCGAGTGGACTTCTTCAGTGGAAATATCCTTACATTTGACACATAATCCCGGCAGGAGTTTAAGATCCCGTATAGTAGGAGGTTTGATGTTTTTGCATAGCTTTAGAGAGATTTACTTTTACGTCCGGCGCCTTTTCCTCGACAGCGCACAAACGCATGAAGTGTCGATGCGTATCCACCGCCATCCCACCGCGTTTCGGACCTGAGTCAAAGCCCTAACAAAAGTCTGCGTGGTTTTGCATTGCGAATTCCAGTTTTTGTTGTCGATCCCTCTGCAGCCCCCCTTAGAGGGCCGCTGGCTCTGACAACGCGTCTCGAAAAAGTACTGCTTAATATCCTCCCTGGCGTTGGTTCGTATTTTGGCCAAGACCGTCACCGGAGACCCCCTATCGTCCACGGCCTCAGTCCGATCCGTGACCCAGCGACTCTGGCTATCACAAACCGAGTATTCCCCTCTGTAGCTCCGGTGCTCTGCGTAGCGCTTCTTCCTGGTTCTGTTCCCCCCTTCGGACGTCCCGCTAACAAAATCATCCGACTGGTACAACGGGGGAGGCTGCAACGGCGGCCGGTCGCTCAGCAACACCCGCGGCGAATGGTATCTTTTGTGTTGCCTTAGCAGGTCCGTATTCACCACCATAACGTCCCGGCCCAGGACGTCCTCGCCGTCCCATTGCTCGTCCATGATGTCGCCCCCGAGTGGCAGGTTGGGGGGTAAAGGCGGTAAAGTATCCCGGGCGTCGGGGATGTCGGGGTCACTGTTCCTGCCCTGTTGGTCGGAGTTCGCCTTGGACTTGCTCCGCGTGAGGTCGGCCTGCAGGAGCTGGATGATGAGCGAGTTGAGGGGGTCGGCGTTGTGCTGCTGCGGCTGCTCCTGCTGTCTCCCTGACGCGTGGTCCGTGTTGGTCACCTGGACGCCGTAGAGGTACACGAGGACCATGACGTAGAGCAGGATCGACATCACTAGATTCACCTGTAAGACCTGCCGACAGAGCAGATAGAGGAGCAGTTAGACACTGGTAGAATATGCAACATCTCAGGGGCTCAGCGCACTTTGCAACAACACCACATTTTGTAATAACAGTTCAAAATGTCATAAGGTTTTCTCCTGTGTGTAATAAAACAGCATGTAATAATGTGCCTGATTTTCCAAGTGGATTGGATTGATTTTGTGACAATTTTCTCATTTTGCAATAACTCACTATAAACAACTCGGAGCCGTGCATTATACAGTTTTAATGCACTTAGCGGAGGAAAAACGCTCTGCTGCGCGTCGTGCATTAAAACCGTATAATGCTCCGAGTTGTTCAGTCCGCTTATGCCATTGTCACACAAACTGAAACTGTTCGTTGTGGTCTGGCTGCTTTTTTTTTTTTTTTAAGTCCAGGGCAGGAGTTATTTTATGTTTTAAGCTGTTCTACCTGAAACTAGTTCCAACTCAAATGTTTGTTGTTACTATGGAAACAGCTGCAGTGGAGCGATACATCCAATGAGCGCTGACTGCTCTGCTTTATGACCACAACACTGGAGGCCGCCATTGCTCCGCCATTGCTGTAGTACCTCCATATCGCCACTAGGCCCCCATTGAAAAGCAATGGAGTTTAGACACCTTAAAAACAACTTATACGCCTGGTTTCAATTTTTTCAACACTAGACTAGGCTAGATATTCCTCCTGAGATAACGCTGGGTTGGTCACAATTCATGAAACCAGGCTGGTTTTCGTGAGAAGAATTTTTGAAATCTCGTACTTAATGAGGGTCGGACTGTTAGCATTGGAGCAGCGCGAGCTACACGTCACGCAAGGGCCGAGTCTACGGTGAAGATCCCGCCCATATGTCCTTTTTAGGAACATGCTTCGTCAGAGCTGGGGAGGGGGAGTCTGTAAATCCGCCATGAATTCCCCCTCGACCGTGGTCATTATGTTAAATGGGGAGGAGTGAGCAGAAGACGTCCATTGTTTTTTACAGTCTATAGATACATCTCGTCATAGAAGGGGGCGTGGCCTCGCCGAGGGGGAATAAAAAAATCTTTTGGGAAACACAGTTTTTCACTCTTTGTCTGGTGGACATTTCTGGTGGAATATGGAATCGCCCATATATGGTCATGTTTGAAAAAGCCATGGAGCGGAGCAAAGTGGTTCAACCGCCCATAGATACAAAAAAAACGGAGAATGCTAGCACACATGTTAGCACCGTGCTAATGCCAACGCTAGCTACAACTGCCGTTTTTTCACATCTACTGAATAATCTGCTGTGAATAAACATCCATATGGACCTGATTTAGACTTGACTTTATTTGTATGTGATAAATAAGTTCATATTCCACCAGAAAATGGCCCAAAAGATTCTGTTTTCCCCCTTGGCGAGGCCACGCCCCCTTCTATGACGCAATGCTGTCTGTATCTATATAGAACGTGATTTAACTGTTGCCGGACTAACAGTTTTAACGCACCCCAGTTAACCAATCAGAATTGACTATTCACCCAGACCATGGTATAACACTATTTAATCTCTGAAAGTGACTATACAGAGTTGAAAAATCTTAAAATTAAGTATTTTCCTCCCCCTACATGTCCTAATGTGTAGAATGAGCCCAGACCTGTTCACCACAACTTCCTCTAAAATCCTGCACTGTCACTTGAGTTGTTAATTCGGGTCTGAAGTGCCGTCATGCACAAGCTTAATAAAGAACCTGCAGTTACACATAAGACCTGAGGTGGCAGTAGTGAGTTTGACAAAAAAAGCAACAAAGAAGCGACAAAAACATGCTAGAAAAACAATAATAATAATACAACAAAAAAGTAAAAAGCAACAAAAAAGTGCCAAAACCACATAAAAAAGCAACAAAAACCCCCGGCGAAAACGCTTAAAAAATGTGACAAAAACGTTACCATCAGTTCTGTAGGCCCTCGCTTTCTAATGAGGCGTAACACTGTTGCTCTCAAGTCAAGAAGCTTTTCGATTTGGGTAAAGCCGAACTGGAGAATATGCGCAACTTCACACTATTTAAGCATTTGTACATTCGTATTTCATCATTTCTCAAACGTATAAAGCGTTCCAGTATTTGTTAATCATTTATAAGTCATAATTAGTCATAATTACATGTATTGCTCAGACCATGATTACGTTTAAAACCACGCCCCAAAACTTTTCCGAACCAAACCCATTTCCCTTTACCAAACACAACATGTAATACAAGTTTATTACAAAATGCAGCATCTCTATTTCTGAGGAAAAGATCTTTCGGGAAAAAAAAAAAATCGTATATTTCATAATAAACAGCTCCAGGTGACAATCTTCCATTTTTCCCGAATATAAGTTCACACTAATCCAGGACATGCTGCTTTCTTAGGGCACATCATACTGACACATGGATTTGGACATTTGGAAGGCTTGGAAAGGGTGTCGTAGACTTACACAAGTTTGAAAATACAAAGGATTCTTCAAATTGTCTGATAATAGGCTCAAATAAAAGGAAATATTTTTGCCAGACTGTGAGCATCTACTTCATCACTGTCCCAGTCTGCAGGAGACACTGTTTCAGAGCGAAGCAATGGATTCACACGTGTTCCTCATGGGAGAAGTGTTGGCTTTGGCATGTCGACGAACTGCATGGAGCCGTTAAACTGCCGTTAATCAGCCTGAAGCAGGTCCTCCAGACCTAAATCTGGAGAAGGAGGCATGTGGTCAACAGGTTCGCCTCGGAGCTTTGAAGAACGAATCGACCGCAGTGGATAAACTTCTGGCTGAATAGACCCGCGTGAGGAGTGATGAATCGTTTATTGAAAGGAAATACTTTTCACATTAGAAATCTCACGCTCCTGGGCTGATAGATCTACTGCTGCGATGGAGATGGAGAAACTTTGCATTGGGCATTGGCTGTGTCTGAATGTTCTCCCTTTCTTCAATAACACAACAATATGTGAAAACAGCCCAATAATGTTCACTTCATTGAGTATTAACACCGGATTTTAAAAGCAACCCGTGCACGTCTGTACATAACCACAGCCATCTTCACGTGAAAGGTTTTCATCTGAATCAAGACATAACAAGTCGAGCCCTTGACATTTTTATTTTATGTTTTCTTAATTGTTCAATGAATCAACCGTCATTTGACCCGAACAACGCACTAAAACTCCCAAAGCCTCAAAAGCAGTGACGTCAAAGCTCCCGGGCTCATTTATGGGAAGTTGCATGTTTAAACTGGTGATCGGTGCATGCAAATTCAAGTCGGAAACTATTATATTCAGACCGGGCTCTCAAATTGCAGGTTGTATAACAGTGTAATGAGAAACTCCTTTTAAAGCAGTACTAAGTAACGTGTTTACCTTAATAAATCCTTTCCATAGTCCCTGTGGGGGTAATACAAGTGTTAATGGGATGATTGGAGGGTCTTTCATCTCCCCCTGGTGTCTCTGGCCAGAAAACCATGTTTGCAACTTGACTGCCACCGGTCCGGAGAAAGCAATACACACTAATGGAATCACGAAGAAGAAGCTAACAGGCTAACGGGCAAAGCTAACTGCGGGCTAACGTCACTTTAAACAGTATTTACAGCCAAGTTTGAGTGAAAAAAAAATATTTCCATTGTATAATTGGATGCACAGTAACCCTCTCTCCCTTCGCCTTTCCTGTCAGCGTCGTATTTACTCTCCAAGACAATTAATAAGTTAAAAAATCGTAACTTGCTACCACACCTGCAGTTGCACTTATGGCCTCTAGGGGGAAGAGTTACTTAGTACTGCTTTAAACATCACTTTTTGTATATATATAAAAACTGTCTCGATATCATGTGACTGAGTGGAGAGGGGGTTCATTACTTTCTTGCTACTTTCACTTCTTAGCCCATGAACTTAACTTACGTGAAGTCCAACAAAGCCAGAGGTGTTTACTGTAACCTCAGATGGTGTAATATACGTTTACATTAGACTTATAGACGAGCGTATGGCGGCGGAGAGGGAGGAAACCGGAAACACAAAGGGGGCTCCTTATACTTCATTTGCAAGTACAAGGGCATAGTCGTGCACTCACAACAATCGCACCATGATGGAGCTCAAC
The DNA here is from genome assembly GCF_951799975.1 of Gobius niger. Classification (NCBI taxonomy): domain Eukaryota; kingdom Metazoa; phylum Chordata; class Actinopteri; order Gobiiformes; family Gobiidae; genus Gobius; species Gobius niger. The sequence goes on along the minus strand of NC_136853.1, from coordinate 40,689,593 downwards.
TGTGCTCGGGAAAGTACGTTTCCTATTAACAGTGGCGATTGGGGAATTTAAACAAACAGAATCAGCGAATATTACTGACCAGAGTGAGGAGACATGAAATACGGCTGTGGTTAGAACAAGCATAGTACTTGCTTACTGTAGCAGGAACTCCACATTTGGATAGGGCCTATGTACTAACCTGATTAAAGAATAAAAACTGGCAATCCTACGGAGCCCTGGTGGTGGCATTAATAAGTCGAACTCAACCACTCCAAATCGCGCTTCCTTACCTTCTCTGCCTCTCGCTCATGCCGTCAGTTTCACATGATGAGACCGCCCGGTTAATGTCAGCGGTAAGAAATCAGTAACTGCAGTGCTTCTGTTTGTCGCGCTATAAAACGGTTTTGAAATTATATTGGGCGTAGACTGGGGCCAGAGCAGAGGGAGGAGAGGAGGGAATGGTGAGGAGGAGAGGGGCCTGGACACTGTGCCTCTGTGGGAGGAGCAGGAACATGAACGGCCCAGTTGATTGTTATTTATTAGGTTATTCCCCCCTGGTGGGAGCAGCCGTGCCCTTTTTGTCTTGGTTCAGCACCTGCCCCTCAGAATGTCACTGATTGAGATATAACTTAGACCTGTGTTAGTTGGTTGGGGCACGAGTCGTGGCCCTTAATTTTGCACCCTTTCAAGACGCTAATGTCAAAAAATGTACACTTCAAAAAAGAGCCTTAAAATAACCATACATTCATTTTTTTTTCTGCTTCTTTGTACAAAAATCTTCAGTGGCTCAAAATGACCGAATGCCCCACGAGGGTTAGCACGTGCCCTTGACATACTAAGTTGGACTCATGACCTTATAAACTACAATTTCAACTTAATTGGTCTATTTTTTACTCTACTTCTTGTGCTCTGAAAAGTACACATCTCACCAAGGGGGTAATTTACCAAGCGTTTGCTCATGTACAAAAGTGTACCAGAGTCATTTATGTATTTTTTAGTCATGCAGCGTTTTCTCATTCACATATCAGATTTGGGCCCCACAAACTGCATTACATGCCATATCATAATGTACATTTAGTTCAACATGCCCACATATAGCCATATCTTAATAAATGACCCCTCCATATCTCTCTGTAGTTGACCTTGTATGAGTAGCAAACATATAATGTCAATATATAAAAACTGTCTGAAATCTTTGTCTTTATTTATAAAACCCAGGGGCGGATCTAGAGGGGTGGCACGGGGTGGCAGCTCCACCCCGAGTAAAGGTCTTGTCACCCCATTGCTGTCATGTGATGTCTCATATCTGCTCCAGACGCTGCCTGGTGCTTACAGGGGCTCACTCACAGTTAGTACTTGTTTGACAGGACAAAGAATTATAACAAATTTTGCCTCAGCTAGGAACCCCCTGCTTATATTAGGGACAATGCTACTATTTGTATAGAATTTTGGGGGGCTCAACCTGCATCTAAACAGAATAATTGCTTTGCGATCAAGCAAACCTTGCGTACTCCCACTATAAACATTCAACAGAAATAAACCCCAGAAATAATCCCTGACCCTGCTTGCCAACCCGTGATTTTTTTTTCTAGATCCGCCCCTGATAAAACCCCAGAACACTGCTTCTCCGCAATTCCAGTATGAGAGATAACAAATCCATTCAAACTTTTTGGATAAAACACTAACAACGCAACACAAATGGAATATAACAATGGATACAGTAAAGGTCAATGGTTAAAAAAAAAAAGCCAGGACTTAAAATCCGGAAACGCATCAGCAGCTGTAGTTGCCGTCGTAGTAGTGCCAGTAATAGCACTCGAGTAGCAGTCATAGTAGCAGTGGTAGTAGTAGCTGGGTCATCCAGCTGTGTAGCAGATGTGTTGTGTATTAATCCCCACAGGAAGAACTTAGCCTCGAGAGAGTCTTAACTCTGTTTCCTACATGGCTTTAGTCTGTGCTCCTTAGGAAACATCACAAATGTTCTCTCATTCATCCTCACATCCTTCAGCTGCCGTTAGCTTCCTGTCTGTCAGAAGTCAGGTCCATCTTTTCAGCCTATTTGATGCTACTTGGAAACACTATATCACAACTCATGCTAACACAGAACCGGTTTTAGTCTTTTGTGTGGTGATAAATGCCATGTGTTTTTGTAAATAGCATGTGGCCCATGTCAACACTGAGCAGATTTTATTTAACACGTGAACACTCTATTCTGTATATCTTAAAGGCACACTGCGTAACATTTTGGACTATACTGTTGCCTCAGTACAAAACATGACCAGGTCATTACAGCACATGCTATTTTTGCAGTGGTTGATCAAAAAATGGATTTGGATGGGAACCGAAACTATTTAAACCTCAAATTGTGCTTGTTTTAGTCCACATCACCATGGAAACGAGCTGGAGACGCACCCACTCCCGGTAAAGTTATAGTCAGGTCTTAGTAGAGCTGAGCCGCTCACAGCAAAAGCACATGTTTGTTTGTACATTTATGAGGTATTTTTCAATTATGAAATGTCTGTCATCAAATAAATGCTTGTATTTCAATTGTATTTATTGGGTAAAATTCTACGCGGTGTGGCTTTAAGGGTAAACAGAGCTTATATGAAAGAGATATTTCAGTTGCAGGAAAGACTGTTTATTTTTTTGTTAATAATAATAATAATAGTGTAAACGATAATGTAAACTCAAGTAAATGGTAAAATGTGGAAATTTCATAGAGGAAAGTAAGGATGATGACTTACTTTTCCATAATTAGGCCTAATTGTATTGATCTTGACACATTTCCTATTCATTTCATTTATTATGGTGGCACTACCTGTCACTCAGGAACTATTTTTGGCTTGGTGGAAGGAGTTCATATTTAAAAGACTCTCCCAGATGTTGCTGTTTTATTAAATAAAGTGTCCAGATGAGAGACCCCCCTCGGTGCGCCGCTTCAACCACAATATCCTTTCAACACATTAAATATAGATACAGACAGAAACGCTTGTTCAGGCAAACTAGGAACATATTTATCACACACAAATAAAGTCAAAGCCAAAATCAGGTCCATATGAATGTTTTTTCACAGCAAATTGTTTAGTAGAAGTTAAAAAAAAAAAAAAAACGGCACTTGTTGCTAACGTTAGCATATGTAGCATGAAGCTAACGTTAGAATTGACCGTTAATTAAGCATTTATGGGATGTTGAACCTTTTTGCTCCTCCTCCGTGTCTCTGTATCTGTATTTAGTAGGATAATATATTCATAATTCAGCATTTGTTAAAGTAATGGAGGCGTAATGGGAGAAAGCTCAGTTTATTCTCTTCTTTGTTTTCACCCTCTGGCTGCTTCGAACATGAACATATATGCTAATGCTTTACATATTTGTACGTTTTCTATTTTATACAAACAACAATGGCAAAATATCATCTGTTAATTTTCACATCAATCAATCTTTTCGTACAATGATTGAGTTATAAGCCCAGGGTACAGACTCAACAGTAAGTAAGTTATTAGTAGTAGTATTATTGGTATAGCATCGAAAGTCACCTTGAGAATATAGAGCTTCATTAACTGTATGATCCAATCCAAGACGATGCCAACAAAATGACATCAATAGATCAGAGATCATTGTTAAATGGATATCATTTCCCTAAATAATGGGTTCTTATAGAAGTTTTGCATGTGATGTCATAGCATAGCATCAGCATGTCAGTTCACATTCCCAAAAGGCAACAGCTTAGCAGCAAATACGCAATGTTATTCTTTGATTTCAGATTCATTCATCCCACATGGGGCAATTCCTTCAGAGTCGACTCAAGAACAACAACAAACAATATAAAAAAGCAGCCACAAAACAACAAACAAGTAAGTGGAGCTCATGCATAGGTTCAACTCATGCAAGATTCAAGAGACATCCTTGAACAACAGAGAGTTCTGGAGTCAGGAAGCCTCAGGGATAAAGGATTTCATCTGGCGGTTTCATGGAAAGATTCACCGTAGTGCATATGGAAAGTACACACAGTACCCCATAGTGACAAGTTGAAAACAGTTAAAAACTCTGAAATATTGCATGTACATACAGTAAGTATTCACACCCTTTGCTATGACACTCGAAACTGAACTTTTTCCACTGCTCGTCCTTGAGATGTTTGTACAACTTGACTGTGGTAAATTAAATTCACTGGACTTGATTTGGAGAAGCACACAATGCAGCATTGAAGGTCTCGAAGAAGAGTGGCCTCCATTATTAGTCTATGGAATAAGTTCTGAACCACCAGGGCTCTTCCTAAAGCTGGATGCCCGTCCAAACTGACAATTGTGGGAGAAGGGCCTCAGTCACCCAGGAGCTCCAGTGTTCTTCTGAGGAAATGGGAGAACCATACAGGTGGACAAACATCTCTGCAGCACTCCACACATCAATGGTCTTTATGGGGAATTGTGTGTAGATTGATGAGAAAAAAATAAATAAGTAAAATAATCCATTTTGGAATGAGGTTCCAATTGTCTCCACTCAACTTGCAATTTTGAAGGTTCTACTTCTTTTTACGCTTCAAATGTGGGCCCCTGCTTTTGCCTCTGGTTATTTTCCTATTAGGGATTAATGGCGTCGTGCACAAATCCATTAACAGTTCAAGAAAACATGGCGGACAGTGAGTTAGTTATTTGTGTTAAAAGCACTTGTTGTGTGTTAATCCTGGAGGAAATGGCTGTGTCCGTAAAGGTGGCTCACGGCTTGTATGAAAACATCAACTGTTTTGTGCCAGATCGTTCCAGATGTTGGGGCTATGTTCATTTTTATTTAGTGTTAGCTCATAGCTTCAAGACAAACCCATCAACCGTGATGAGCACAGATGACTTCTCCTGTGAATTCTTTGTTCCTGGCGTCATGTTTTGAACGAAAGTGTCCACGTGTAACTCACTTCCTGCAGTGTCATCGTTTAGCTATTTATGTAGACACTGCCAATCCTTAATAGGGAAATAATGAGAGGAAGCACAGCGGCCTCCTGAGAGCTCACTCGGAAGTCACATGTCGCTTGCATGCGTGTAGCCTAAGTCCATCCATATTGTATTGTATTGTAATTTCAGTAATATGATTGTGAACAAGCTGGTATTGTACACTCTTCACCTGTGACTTTTGAAATGTTCACATCAAGTACCACATCATATTCTGTCAGTGCGATACGCAAATATGCGAGAAAAGAAACATTAAAACTCTTAAAAACAACAATCAATATTTCTGAAACTCAACTGAGTGACTGAACCTACTTATTTCTCAGATTCATTAGCCAAAAAGGCTGCACCTACAGCTAAAATAGTAATATTTAGTAAAGTCACTACTTCCGGGGTTAGCGTAGCTGCTGCGCAGTTAGCATTTCCCCCCCGCTAACCCGGATGTAGCGATTTTGGTAAATATTACTTTTATAGCAGTAGGTACAGCATTTTTGGCTCATAGGCCTGATAAATAAGTATGTTCAGTAACTCTCTGTTGAGTTTCAGAAATATTGATTGTGGTATTGAAGGTATTTTTGTAGTTTCTCGCACATCTGCTGGTCTATACGGACCCGGAAGTAGAGCTGTGACGTCACCACTTAGCTTCTACTGACTAAAATCTAACCATGAATAAACCAGGAGAAAACCATAATGTTATCAGTAGCACAAGAAAAATGCTAAAACAAACTTATATAGTTTTTGAAGCACTGATTCATATTCATTTATTCAAATACAACTTAAACGACAAATGTAGTTTTACAGAGCAATGTGTATCTAACATGTATTTCCATCACTGCTGTTTTGTGAACTCCTGACCCAGTTAAATCCTTTACTATTGTAAATATTAAATAACAAAAACACTGACATTTTATCCCACATTTCCAACTCATCCAACCTGTTTGAGGATAGCGTGTGCACTACCCTCTGTGCGGATAGTACACACTCACTGAGACAGATATGATCTCTCAGTGTGTACTATCCTCTGCCAAAACAATTTTGGCCCAGTAATATTGTCAAAGATATTGTTTAGAGAAAAGTATTGGCTGTTATTGTGTATTACACCAATACTTCTTACACACTATAACTTTCAAAATAATCTTTTAACCAGTTCCCACTTTCTAAAGAGTCTAATCACATTCAGAGACCACATTTAAGGAGCACATTTTCTTAATATGATAATTGCAAAGTACCGCAACATAGAGAAAAAAGGGTCCAGGGTGTACCTCACCTACGGTCCAAAGTTTATAGGTCAAACTCAAGTAACTGTGATTTGACTCTCTAAGGTTATGTTTAGATGAAGATGAATAAAGCTTCGTACCCACTTTAGACCACACTGTATCCCTATTCACCTTATTCTGCCCCGCCCACTTTTGCCACTTTTTGCGTTGTCTCGGCACTTCCGTTGTACAGACACTTCCGCTAACATGAAGCATCAAGTTAGCATTCTCTGTTATTTATGTGTTTATGGGCTGTTGAACCACTTTGCTCCTCTCCATGTCTTTGTATCTTTATTTAGTAGAAAACTATATCAATAATTCAGCGTTTGCTAAAGTAGTTTTTGAATAATTAGAGAAAATTTAGGTTTTTCTCCAAATAGTTTTCCCCCTTAACTGTTTTCAAACATGACCATATGTGGGCGATTCCAGAGATGCCGTCTGTGTCTATCTATATAAACTTATCAAAGAGTCTTATGTATTCCTCTTTTCATAGCTTTAACTAATGCATTCTCCTCCCTCCTGTAACTATGACAACCATAAAATCTTTAACATTGCGGCTCAAATTCAGGGCTAAGTTGCGTGACAATATAGTGTATTTCACTGTGCATGGCTGGCTTGTCTTTTACTTCGCTCTTTTTCAAAACATGGTTTGAATCTAGATTTGTTCTGAAAGTTAGAAAATGAGAAGTCAAAGTCACGGACTGCAGAGGAAAAGATTATGGACTATATAGAGTGACAGATGCTAATGCCCACTAATACAACGCTGTATGTACTGGAGTGAGACAGAACAGATGGAGAGGAAATTAAAAGTAAACCTGTTTCAAGGGTATTAGAGGAACACCTCTGGAACTACACTTCTGTTTGTCCTGTTTGGATCATTGCCGCAAAACAATGATTGACATTTAAATTTGAAACCATCGTTGAGGACAAAAAAATCCACACTGCACAATATTTATCCCAATACAAAAATATAAAATAAATACAAGCATTTCTTTAATAACATTTATCAAACAAACTATCTTTTCTATCAGCGGATCACGACTTCAAAGATCTGTCTGCGATTGGGACGTCTCCAGCTCGTCTCCATGGAGATGTTGACTAAACACAGCCAAAGAATAGATTTATATACGTAGGTTTGGTCCTCATCCAAAACATTATCTGATTATCCACGGCAAAACTTGCCTTTTCTGTAACTAGCTGTAACTGGCTAGGATGTTTTGTATTGCGTGGGTTTCAATCATCAATCATACAAGAGATTTAAGTTTCACATTCCCATGAGCTCAGACAAACAACTTAATTTTTTTATACTTTTCTCACTGTTCCCCTCTGGGGCCAGGACTCCACCTGAAAAAGAGATTCTCACCGTGGGGCACTAAAGGTCAAATCAATCAATAAATCAATCATTACAACTGCAAACAGCACGGTAGCAAAGCGGTTAGCGCTCGTGCTTCACAGCTAGAAGGTCGCGGGTTCAATTCCCACCAGGGACGGGGCCTTTCTGTGTGGAGCTTGCATGTTCTCCCCGTGTCTGTGTAGGTTTCCTCCGAGTGCTCCGGTTTCCCCTACCACTAATAACATGTACAATAGGCTAATCCTCTGGCCCGGTGTTTCTGACCATTTGCCTGGCTCCACATCATGGAGATGGGTCCTCGAGCGCCGGCCCACGCTGGCAGCTCACTGCTCCTACAAGTCGCCCACGTGGCATTGAGGATGGGTCAAATGCAGAGAATGAATTTCCCTACGGGGATGAATAAAGTATACTTTAAACTTTACCACATCCATAAACCTTTGGTCTTCTCCCATACAAAACAGGACGAGCCAGAATAAAATGTCCTCAATACTACAGTTCATCAACGCTTAAAGGAACAGGCCACCATTTTTACATATTGAGATATGTCTTTACCTGCCGATCTGGTCTTTATGCATGCCCTCAAGCACGCAAATAGACTAAAGATGTTGTTAGCATTTGGCCTCTCCCTGTATATTCCTATAGCTCCAAACGGGGGTGAAGTTGGAAGCGACCACTCTCTTCCACGGGCACAAAGACCAGACAGGTACACATCAACTCGTCTAAGCTCAGGTACGAACATATCTCAGTATAGAAAAACGCTGGCCTGTTCCTTTAAGAAAATATACAGCTTCACAAATGCAACAGTCATGGACTACTGAAACACAACATTTGCAGCATCAGATCATTTCTCCTCAAAACTGCAGACTTTCAATATTTTAGTCATATTGAAAAGCGTGCCATGATACCACACAGGGGAGAGGCTTGTCAAACCTGCAGTCACCTTGTCTTTTTTCTCAAGTCAGGACTAACAATAATGGACTGAAACAGAGTGAACGTTGGCCAACACAGTAAAGTTTGCTTGTATTCTGGATTGTAGCTTGTAGTGGTAGAATCCCGCAGTCTCCTGTGAGTATGCACTTCCCAGAAATGAAAAAAATAAAGCTGTTGGATATTAGCCTAAATAAAATAACCATCATGGGAAGTTATTTGGCTTCTCTCTCGCAGCAAAGTTAGAGAAAGTTAAAGAAATGTGCCATTGGCCTATTGTACTCATACACTGCCTTTACATACCTCTGGCTGGCCGTTTTTTGGTCTTATGTTTCCCTTGTTACAAAGGTCGAAGATGTTCGAATGTCCTGAATTGCTAACCAAGCCCCGCATCGCACCTTTAATGTGGTTCAGATGAGTGCTGTTAGTCGCGGCGTATGTGATTAGCAATTGCTTTGGTATTCGCCAACATAGTTCAAAACCACAAGCATGTCACTACAACAACATGTAAAGGGCTCATGGCACGAATCCAGCCCCGTCTAAAATCCTCTAAACACAACAGTTTGGTATTGTATTTGTGACAGGAAACTGCCAAACTATCACCCAACTGTCACCTGTGTGGTCTTGCGGTGAATAAACTTCATGCAACATTAAATTTGTTATAACAACAGAGGTCTGAGCTTGATTTGAAGTTGATTTATAGTGTGTGTTATGAAGACCGCGTCAGGGCAAGTCAGAGCAGGGGAAAGGCATCCATCATTAGTGTCACCAGCATTGTCTTTCGATGAAATGTACGATTTATGAATCCAGGAAACACGCACTATACACGCAACGTATGCAGGTGTTTGAGTGCAAAACACTGTGCATACTGCAAAAGGTTATCCACAATTACACAGAGAAAATCAATCAGATAAAAGCCTATTGGAGTTTGTCTCCTCGCCCTGACAGTTGGCTGGATGTCTATGAGGTGGACTGACAGATGCACCATCCACTTACTCACAAACTACTTTCACACAGGCCAGGCGGGTGAGGTGTCTTGCCCAAGGACTCGGTGACAGTCGGGTTGCGATCCACAGACCTTCCATTTCATAAGACGACCTGCTCTACTGTCTGAGCCATTCATTAAGGACTAAAAATACTTCCGAGATCATAATAACGTTAATTAAACATAACCTATAGGGCCAGATCTTGTGGTTCATAACGCAGGCTGTAGAGAAGACGAGTGCGCAGACGGGTGGCGCTCCTTGCAATCTTCAGTGTCATACCTGGTGCAAAAGTGGGCAGGACAGGAGGGGTGGACAGACTCGCATTGCGATGTTGTGGTGCCGCCCCCTCCCCATGCTTTCCCCAGACATGCAGAAGGCGGTGGGTTGCGAGGGGGGGTTCTCTTGTACATGCGTAACATGCGTGATGCAGCGCGCAATGTTTAATAAAGATTAAAGAAATAAAACTGTCCCTCTACTGCTGCAGCCACGCGCTGCAGATCCAAGATGAGCGGGCGGGACAGAGAGGCAGCAGCCTCGCGCTGGACACCGTTCGAATGTGCAAAGTTACGAAATGTACAAGATTTAATTGATCAGAAACTGTCATATCGGCTGCGGAGGAGTTGCAGAATTATGCAGCAGTTGCAAGAAAACTGTAGCGTATTGGAACATTTGCGCTTCAGCTGCAGGATTCTTGGAGCGGCTGAATTGGAAAAGAAAAAAAAAGTTGCTATGCGCCCTGAGCTGTGGCTACACAAGGAGCATCATCAGGAGGTAAAGACTGACACACGATGGAAATGTCTCCTTAAAACTCAGATCAGACGTGGTGTTGTGGCACTTGAAGGCATGTGTGGTTTATTTATGGAAAACTGTTGTTGTTTTGGTGTTAGGGGTGTGTGCGTTGATCTACTGTAGAAAGTAAGCCCGTGCGTATCCTACGCTCGAACAGACTTTTCAAGGCAATTTCGCTTTTGTTTTCAAATTGACATTGATTCTAAAGAAGAAGACAAGGCAGTGGGATGTAAAGAGGAACATAATGTGAAGGTTGCCATAGAAGAGCGGCTCCAAGTGCTGCTTGTAATGAACCACGCCTCAGTCGGCCTCTTTTTCTTAAATAACGCCCTCTCCCTAGCAGCGCAGCCTTTAGCGCAAAACCTGCGCCACATGCAAGATCGCGCGAGTACCACGTTGCGTTTAGAGTTGCGCACGGACTGCGCCAGTCACAAGATCTGGCCCATAGTCTTAAACAGCTCCGATTGCTGCTAAACCCGTTTTCCAGAGTGTAAAGTGAGGCCAAATGTAATGACTTCATCTTTGGTAAACATCTGAACTGTCAAGCTTGTCACAGTGAACACAACATTACACGACATACTTCCACTGTCAGTGAGGTGAAGTAAAAGATTGATGCAGGATTGGTTCAAGAGCGCTGGAAATACAGTAAAGCTTAATGTGCAAAGCGAATCAGGAAACCCACCCACAGAGGCTTTGTAAATGTTTTAGAACGTTGAAATAAGTATTTACAAATGCAACAATACTAACATGAGCCTTTTCATGTTAGTAATGGTGTTCCACAAGGAGGAATTCTCTCTCCTGGTCTTTTTAATGTTTATATTGATGAACTGTCCTCACAGTTGAATGGCTGTAAAACAGGGTGTGTCATTGGTGCAAACGTTGTCAAGTATCTCATGTATGTGGATGATCTTGTGATAATCAGGCCTTACAGGGCAGGGATGCAACAATTGTTAAAATCAGCTCTGAATAACCCGATAACCCCACTAAGTAGGGCTGCTCGATTATTGCAAAAATAATAATCACAATTATTTTAGTCATAATTGAAATCCCGATTATTCAGACGATTATTTCCATATAAAATTCCAGCGCCTGCCCAGGTGTGCTGTGTGCTTCCCATGTCTTGATGTTTTTATATATGTGCTTTGCCTTAACTTAACCTGATTGTAATTTCGCATATTTTCTTTTGTAAGGCGAATTAAGTTGCCTTGTGTACGAAATGCGCGGTATAAATAAACTTGCCTTGCCTTCTTTTTTTATATCTTTTTTTTAAAATGTATTTATTGATCAAAAAACTATGCTGATATTTTCTGTTTTCTGAACAGTGATACAAGTACAAATGATTTCAAGTACGCCTTGATTAAAGACAGGTCTCTGTTTCACACCTGCCCCCTGCTGGCCAGCCCTCACACCTGCGCACGAAAGGCAAGTCTGCTTTACAAAAAAAAGAATAAAAAAATAAATAAAATAAAAAAACGAATTTCGATTAATTGCAAAGCCCTACCACTAAGAGTAATATGATGATTGTAAAAAGCAGGCAGGATAAAATTGTGACCCTGTTTTTGCCCTGTGTGATAAGACTCTTGTGCACTTTACTGAGGTCATTGGTCTGATGATAGAGACATTAAAAGACAATATTGTGAACTGTACGAACAGGAAAGCATGCTGCAGCGTAATTCAGTCTGTGCTCTCCTACTGTGAAGCGTACTCTGTTCAGAGCCTTTTGTACCCCACTGTACACGGCCCCTTGTGGTGGAGCTATAGGAGTGCACCATCCATAGACTGACTGTGGCCTATAATGACACCTTTAGGCTGTGGATGAAGGTGCCCGCAGGCTCACATTCCAACCTGTGAGACACTTCTCAACTCCATCATACAGACTCTGACTAACCCTCGGCTGAGTTGTTGTTGTTTGACCTCTGAGTTGAGGACACACAGGATGGAGAGACTTTCTTTTTCTTCTAAATCTATATGGACATTATAAGTGTCTGTACCGTGGCTACAATACTGTGTGTTTACATGTATTTCATGTTTATTCATTAGCATGCACTGTCCCAATCAAATAAATAAATACTAAATAAAGAATGAATGAATGAATGAATGAATGAGTGCAGTTATTGTAAGTGCATCTCTAGCCTACTATTATTTAAAATTAAGTATTTTTTTTTACCACATTATGTAATTGCAAGATGGGAAAAAACAAAGCAAAATGTGGCATGTATTACAAAATGTGGTTTCATTACACAATGAAGCGAAAATCTCTTGCACATGACATGAATAATTATTAAGTATTCTTTTTGTTTTTCAGCAACTTGATCTTGTCTTGGCGGAACATCTGACATTGCAACACCAGAATTGACTTCATAAACTATTGTTTTGTCAAAACTGTATGACAATTTTCGAGCCACTGCACAGCAAGAACCCCTCTCCTTCTGATGACATCCAGACTCTCCACAGCTACAGACCATTCTGAACATCAGATGGCAAGAGCGAATACCAGATGTTGAAGTAATCTGTCGGGCCGGGTCTGTCGGTGTTGAAGCTCTACTTCATCATATTTGCAGTGGGCTGGACATGTGTGGCAGATAAAGACCACAGACTCCCTAAAGCAGTCTTTTACCGGGAGGTCAGCAATTGCGTTTCAAAAATGTCTCGAATAGACAAATGAAGAACAGTGGGATCTCTCTTGAAAGGCCCTGGAGCACAAAAAGGGATAGCATGTGTTGAAAACAGCGCTTGTTGTCATTTAGAAAAAGCACCAAAAACATATGAGAGGTGGCAAATGAGAACCTGTCTACAAAAGCCTTCAGCCAAGTTAGTCAACGACAGACACTAGAGACACTACGGACAGAAGAAGAATCACTAAATCAAACACACATTCATTCATACACCAGAACACAGGCACTAGAGAAAAGTGTCCAGCCCAAGGACACAATGGCATTTTAATATACTGTATTTGTGTGTTTATAGTGTCAACTGGACTGGGTTGATTAAGTTGAGGATGCTTTGCTTCTATCTTCAGAAGCTTCTTCTTGCTCTTATGGTCAAAAGACTGTTACACACAGAAGCAAGAGGTGTATTTAACTCTGGCCACTGAGGAGGACATTCCAATCTACTTTGTATTATTATCTATTTGTAAAACACATTTTATTAACAACCCCTCCTGGAACTGCCACTTTAACGTGGTGGAGGGGTTTGAGCACCCGCATGATCCTGGGAGCTCTGTTGTCGGGGGCTTCATGCCCCTGGTAGAGTCTCCCATGGCAAACAGGTCCAAGGTGATGGGTCAGACAAAGAGCGGTTCAGAAGCCCCTTATGAGAGACCAACAGGCCCGGTGGACCCACCACCTGCAGGAGGAGCCATAAGGAGCTGGTGCAATGTGATTTGGGCAGCTCCAACAGCTGCCCCCACGACCCGGCAACGGACAAGTGGAAGAAAATGGATGGATGGATTTTATTAACAACAGTTCCCAAACTGCTGCACAGAATTTAAAGCAGTATAAGTAACTCTTGCCCCTAGAGGCCATAAGCGCAACTGCAGGTGTCGTAGCAAGTTGCGATTTTTTAACTTATTAATTGTCTTGGAGAGTAAATACTACACTGACATAAAAGGCGAAGGGAGAGAGGGATATTGTACATCCAATTATACAATGGAAATATATTTTTTCACTCAAACTTGGCTGTAAATACTGTTTAAAGTGACGCTAGCCTGCAGTTAGCCTTGCCCGTTAGCATGTTAGCTTCTTCTTCGTGATTCTATTAGTGTGTATCGGTTGCTCCGGTCCGGTGGCAGTCAAGTTGCAAACATGGTTTTCTGGCCAGAGACACCAGGGGGAGATGAAAGACCCTCCAATCATCCCATAAACACTTGAACTACCCCCACAGGGACTACGAAAAGGATTTATTAAGGTAACACGTTACTTAGTACTGCTTTAAATTAAACATTTTACATTTATTCCAGGAAACTAAGGCTATAAATTCAAACAGCAGCTCTCAATCAATTCATCAATTCAGATTTTAGATAGCTATTGTATAATGCCTCGACTCTACGATATAAATTGATGTAAAGATAAAATCAATTTATAGTAGGTTATTATTAGTCAATAATATATGGAAAAAGGCTCATGTGAACATATTTTATGTAGCCTAATACTTTCGTCCTGTGTCCTGCCTGTCAGAAATGTGTATCTGCTCGGGGCCTGCACAGCTCCCACACTACAAAGTAAGCGCCTAAAAGTGATATGGGCTTGTTGTACGTTTGCACTTAGTTTGTCGCAGCTGTTTACATGATTTTTTTCATTATTGTCCATTTTTATATCTCTCTGGAGTCACGATAAAGCTGTGTGTCGTTTTGTTATGTAGCCACATTTCGAAGTGTCCTGGGACGAATTTGGAAGACAAAAATCTGATGGGTGTTGTTCAGATTGTCATGAAAAGCTCAGATACAGGTCGCATAGGGACAAAATGCTCAGATTTTACCTGCCGTCTGAACGTATAGCCGTAGGAAGTTCAATACCCTCATACAGCGCATTCAAAATAAATAAGTAAACATGACAGGCTTGTGCTGAGATCTAGCCACCAGCCCTCAGACTTGTGGGTGAAGCGCATTGTATGGCCATATGAGAAGACGAGTTCCCACCATTTTTCACAGACTGTGTAAGTCACATTTCACAGTATTCATATGCCTACCCTCTGGCTGCACTCGCTTCTTCCTTCCGTTCAGACACTATTTAATGGCTGTCATCTCCGCAGTCTGGGAACTATCACAAGACGCTTATTATTCATATCTACAGCCTCCAGATAACACTGCTGCTGCATTTACATACACACACACAGACCAGGGTGATTTGCTTTTGAACAATACACCAATTGTCACCTATCGAGAAAAACACCCTGTTTGACACATAGCGTATTATTAGGTATTCCAACTACCTAACCACCACAAGGTATGTTCCAAATTAGTATAACCTAATAAATATGCAAATACTGGAGAATCAATCACGTATTCTGACACCCAGGTGAAATGATTTTCCAGTAAAAGGCGTTGGTGATACATATAACTCTTTGATGTCTTCTTCCTTGACAGTGAATTTCACCCACAATGTTTGTTTTATGATGTACAAACCCTAAGCTCTGAGTGAGTGCTGTGTGATGAGTTGGCCCAGGAGACGATCGGGATTAGCTTTGACAATAAACCTGACTTAATTGTTTATGGTGTAATAATGTATGTCGACCAATAGGTTGCGTTCACGTGACATCACAGCATTCTAAAGAGCCTATAGATACAGACGGCATCGCGTCATAGAAGGGCCGTGAGGGGGTAAACAGAATCTTTTGGGAAACACAAGCCTAAATCGGGTCCATATGGATGTCGTAGCTAGCATTAGCATGATGATGCTTCATGTTAGCATTCACTGTTGTTTTTGTATGGGCTGTTGAACCACTTCCCATGTCTTTGTATCTTTATTTAGTAGAAATCTATATTCATAATTCCGCATTTGTTAAAGTAGTTTTTGAATAATTAGAGGAAGTTTAGATTTTTCTCCAAATTGTTTTCCCCCTTAATGGTTCTCAAACATGACCACATTTGGGCTTGCCTGGCCTGCCAGACACTCCTCCTTTCTGTTCAAAAGAAGAACCGTCTGGACAGCTCCTCGCAGCCGATCATTTCACGATTTTACCCACATCGGTCCAATCACGCACCGAGAGGCGGAACTTCATTCCCCCAAGAGGCGGAAGCCGTCGCCACACTCTACCAAAACAATAGAGATGGCGTGTGCGGCGAGTGATACGATGTTTTCTTCTGCTCTTTCGTCTGTTTTAAATCATTTGAAAAAAAAAAAAAAAAATCCCTAAAACCCGGAGCAAGAAACAGCGTTGGAAGCGCTCCTCGTAAATAAGGAAGTTTTTGGAAAGGCTTCCTGACACTTGTTGCTGCGACGTATCTAGCGTTGCTCTGATTGGTTGATGCGTCTGTCAATCCCGCCCACCGGGAAATCGTTGAGATCATGATCGCTCCCAGACTATATGTCTTTGAAATATCTATGAAAAGTCACAACTTCCGCTTCCGGGTCCTAGCATACCGGCTAACATGTGAGAAAAAAATAAAATAAAATACAATTCAATACAACAATCAATATTTCTGAAACTTAACGGGGAGTGACTGAACCTACTTATTTCTCAGACTGACTAGCCAAAAATGCAGCACCTACTGCTAATAAAGCATTATTTACTGAAGTCGGTACCTCCGGGGATAGCGTAGCTGCTGCGCATTTATCTCCACTAAACCGGTAGTACCGATTTTAGTAAATAATACTTTTATAGCAGTAGGTGCGGCATTTTTGGCTAATGAGTCTGAGAAATAAGTAGGTTCAGTAACTCTCTGTTGAGTTTCAAAAATATTGAATATTTCAAGTATTGACGAGTTTCTCGCACATCTGCCGGTCTATGCGGACCCGGAAGTAGCGCTGTGATGTCACCACTTAATAAAAAACCTATAGTTTAAAATTGAGGTGGAGCAACTGAAAATTCTATTGCGGTAACCATGGTAACGCTCAAAATGCAGATTACTATTCTTATTTTATTGCTAATTTCTTAGTAATTCCTGCCAAATCACATAAAAGGCCTTTTATTTTCATATGAAAACATAAAATCTGATTTGAAAATCTCATGTTTATAACTTTCAAATTGACATCTCTAAATTTAAAAAGTTTCCCAGGTCACCTCATTTCTAACACTACAGTGAAAATAGTAGATCTCTCTCTCTCGTGTAATGGATTTGCAATGCCAGTAACCCTGTAATGCAGCCCCATAGTGTCATCTCACAAGTCCCCTCCTTTCCTCCCCAGACTCATTGATGACTAAGCCCTCCTGATCCACGGCCGTGGGCGTCGGACATATGTTCTCAGTCTGGAGCTTCTTCGTCATTGGATCGGCTTACAGCGCTTTGTACCCTGTAGGTCAGAGTCCCGACATTTGCCCTGACCCCGAGCGCGATCCCCTCAACCCTCATTATCTCAGCCCCTCCGCGAGCAACTCATCTCCTCCACCGCTCGCTCATGGCAGTGGTATTTCACGCCTTTGGGCAACTTAATAAATAAATAAATAAAAAGCTGGTATTTTGAAAACCGTCAGAACGAGCCCGATGAAGCCGAGGAGCAATACCTCAGGAAATCAGACAGAAGCACATTCAAATATTGAGGACATTTTTTAGGTACTGGTATACAGACAGTTCCATTTTTTATAGCCTATATAGGTTAAAACAAACACGGTGCCATTGAAAATCCACAAACGATCTATCATTCCAACCAAATTATCAATTTGTTGAATCAATTTGTCTTTAAACACATACAGTTGTGCTCAAAAGTTTACATGTCCTGGCACAATTTAGAATTTTTCAGAGAATATGAATGACAACACACTCATGGTTATTGGTTGTGTGAAACCATTTATGGTCAAACTGAGTTTGCTCTATTTTAATTTTAAATTCTGCCAGGGTATGTAAGCGACCAAGCTCTTCCGCAGGGACTCACACAGACCAGACAGGTAAGTACTGTATCAACTCGTCTAAGCTCAGGAAAGAACATATCTCAGTGTGGAAAAACAATGGCCTGTTCCTTTAATAGCTGAGGATGCCTGGTTATTGATAACAGCTAAACATTCTATTAACCATGTGCTAACATGTGCCTTTATTTTTTGTATTTTTTTTAAACTTTTTTCTACTGATAAGAGAGTCATAAAAGTGTACACTGACGAAAATGTAGAAAACATATTTTCAGTTTTAGTCGACTTAAATATCTACACTTATCTACATTTTAGTCATAATTTTAGTCTCATGAAAACACTTTTCATTTAGTTTTAGTCCAATTTCTGACTAAAATTAAGACTAAATATTTTAGTCGACGACATTAACACTGACTCTATTAGAACCATAGTCACAAAGCCTTAGCGCACTTAAAAAAAAATCAAATGTTAAATTTGTCAAGGTGTGACAAATGGTTTGTCAAAAACACAGTCAGTATGTTTTCATCAACAGTGCTGCGAATGACAATAATGAGTCACCGTCCAATTCTATATCTTTTGTGATCAACTTTTTGGTGCCATAATTGCATTTACAGTTTGATCAGTATTTGATCAGCTCATATGAACTAATGTCCAATTATTTTCTCAGAAAAAAACGTCAAGAAGTGGTGACAATATGCGAAAACAGACATAAAAATAATATCACAGGTTTGTGAATCCAATCGCGATCAAGGAAAAACATTTGTCAATTTTTGTTTTGGAGATTTCTTCCAAAACATTTCTCCCATAGAGTTGTATTGGCCCTGACCTCCATCTGACATTATGACATCATCACATTCTAAATCGTGAAAACCACCTATTCTCTGACTCTTCCCAAACCATGAATTGTGTCCAATGTTTTGTGTCTAAGAGAAATTAAGGTTAAGCAAGAAGAACTTTGTATTGTCATTATACATTATAATGAATTTCGTAGATTAGATTACATGATGATGGACTCTGTTGTTTCAGCTTTCTCAGAAGTGAATTCAAATTTCTGAATCAAACACATACACATTGCTTTCACCTTTCCATTTGTTGTCACTCCCGAACATTCAAAGATGAGGAAACTCAATGCACTTTGTTGGACAGAAGTTAAAATATTTGCAGCCAACAAAGAGGGATATAAAATGTTCAAATATCCCTTATTATTCTACTTTATACGATGCTTTGGAGTAATCATTCCTGGGCAGTTTGCAATGGTCTGACTTTGGACTTGTAAACAGTTTAATCGGGCAATCACGGATATTTTATCATCAACATCGTTACATTTCGTGCACTTTCACTGCTCTATGACATGTACACGACTGCCGTGTAAGTTCACAGCTACATTAGTACACGTTGTTCAGAGTGTTCTGGGTTTACATTCCTCCTGGTGGGTTGTATCCCTCACACGCGCCAATAAAAGTCTCAGTGCATGTTACAGCGTATACATCGCCAAAGGTAGGGAACTCTGCGTGTGTCTGAAGAATCCAAAATGTGAATTATTCAAGTAAATTATATCCTAGGAAAAATGAGTAATAGTCTTTGTGTGTTAATAGTTAAATAGCTCTGCCTGTAAGGTGCTCTGCTTTCATCAAACACTGTTAGTCATGTGCAGGCTAAAAATGACACTTTACTAAAGCATTGTGACTGTAAAAAAGCATGAATAAACCCAAAAGCAGTAGGTTAAAGGGATATTTCAGGATTTTTGACATAGGGCCTTATTTCCTAGTTATCCAGAGTGTTGCTGATTTCTGGAGATATTTTTTTGTAATGCATGCAGTTCTTATATTTGAAGAGTTGCGTGGCGCTAGGCTTGTGCTAGGCTAGCGCATTTCTATGGTATCAGCTAGCCTGCATTAAAAACAGTCTGACCCGCTCCACAGTGCACCAGAGCCTGAAACAGAGGAAGAAGAAAGAAGAGGAAGGAGAAGAAGGCGAAGAGGAAGAAGAAGGAGGAGGAAGAAGAAGAGGAAGAAGAGGCGAAACTGAGGAAGAAGAAAGAAGAGGAAGGAGAAGAAGGCGAAGAGGAGGAACGGGAAAGGGTGAGGAGGAGGAGGAGGAGAAGAAGAAGAAGAGGAGCAAGAGGAAGAGGAAAAAGAAGAAGAGGAGGAAGAAGTTGAGGAAGAAGAGCAAGAAGTAGAAGAAGAGGACAAAGAAAATATCAAATATAAGTTATTCTAAATGCAAAATGGTTAAAATTATTCTATTGACACAGACATTTATATGGTTAGTCCGGCGTTATAAGTGATTTGCCTCAGGTGCTCTGTGGAGCGGGTCAGACTGTTTTTATTGCAGGCTAGCAACACTCTGGATGAGTAGGAAATGAGTCCCTATGTCAAAAATCCTGAAATATCCCTTTAAGTTGTTCTTAGGCCCTGTCCATACGAAGTCAAGCTGAGGACCAAACAGTCCAGTGTATCGTCCATACGAGCCCATCTGTAAACAAACATTTTCCAAACAAGGTCCCAGAGTGGAAAGATCTCAAAACGCCGTTTACGTGGCGCCGTTGTTACAACATTTTCGCAACCTTTGCTAAAACGATGACATCACAGCACCAGAGTGGTGTCTGTTATCCATATTATGGATCTATGATGGTTTTACTCCGCTCCTCTTTGCTCCACTGCAGTCCACAAGCCACAGGTGACAAGTAAAAAAAACATGGCCTAGTCAGTCTGTATTTTTGGACTGACAGGTTTTTCTGCTTTAGTCCCGTTACGTCTGAAGAATAAACTCGCCTCCTCATCTCTTCTGTAGATGCTAAATCCTTGAATCAGTTTCATTTTCACTGTTTACATTCCACAAAAGTTTACTGCACCTGCCCCTCTACATCTTGTTCTATTATCTGTGTTAGCGTCACAGCGCCTCACACAGGCCTGGAAGATAAATTGCGCCGTTTTCACAGACCTGAGTCAACCCATGTGGACGCACACATTT